>NW_027279804.1:0-25059 GCF_046629955.1 Centroberyx affinis
CCTACACATTGATTCATACCATACCTACACATTGATTCATATTATACCTACACATTGATTCATACCATACCTACACATTGATTCATACCATACCTACACATTGATTCATACCATACCTACACATTGATTCATACCATACCTACACATTGATTCATACTATACCTACACATTGATTCATACCATACCTACACATTGATTCATACCATACCTACACATTGATTCATACCATACCTACACATTGATTCATACCATACCTACACATTGATTCATACTATACCTGCAAGCCACGTAACTTATCACTGTGCTCAAACCAAACAACTTTGGTTAAGGTTAGGCAACTAAAACAACTATGGTTAAGGCTAGGTTTAAGGTTAGGGTTAGGTTTAGGCAACTAAAAGTTTAGTTAGGGTAAGGTTTTGGTCATGGCCAAATGAGAAAATCCTTCGTTAAAAATTAAAACTTCACTCCCAGTAGAAACCTTCATGTCATGAGTTGGGAATTGATCCCTGGTCGTCAGATTTGAAGGTAAATGTATCCACCCATCAAATTTGGTGCTCTTAAACCAATACTATACTTGACGATGGACACACACAAGCACACACACACACACGCCTGAACACATTCAAATCCTATGCACATTAACACACACGCGGACACACACTCTGAATCTCCACCTGTCACTCAGCCGTTCCTCGATAGGCAACTGGCTGTCAATCAAACAGTCTGTTGGTGTCAGACAGCCATCTCGCAGGGAATGAAGGAGGCGGGGCCGACCAGATGGAGCTGTCACTCAATTTGGCTTGAGAAAAGAAAAGCAGGGGTGTGATGCATTTTAGTTGAACTTGTGTGTGTGTTTGTGTGTGTGAACGTCTCTGGTTATTTAAACTCTAACCTGCCAGACATGCGAACACACTGAGCGGTGGCTGAAGTTAGAACGTCTGTCCACTCGCTGTCAGATTTCTTTTCTTTTTTCTCTCTTCTTTCTCATCGTTCATTTTCTCGGTCGTTCTCCTCCACTCTTTCTCCTGCTCCATTCTCTTTCTTCCCCACATACATACAGCGTGATTTTTTTTCTCCACTTTCTTGCATTTTCCTCTCCCTCTGTCCTTCGGTATAGGTACTCTTCTGCACCTTTCTTACCCATCCATCCAAACGCACACACACACACACACACACACACACACACGCCATATACACATGCAAAATGCCAAGACGTCATCCTGGAGGATATATTAGCAAGGCGAGCGAGAGAGACACACACACACACACACACACACACACACACACACACTGTCTCTTGCTGTGTCTTTGTCTCAGAGCTGCAGACTACAAGCTACAGCAGTCATCAGTGGAAAGGTCAGGCCTTCAGTCTGTCAGCAGAGAGGGACTGGCCTAATTTGATTCTTCCTCTCAGACTCTCAGGGATACATATTCATTATAAACTCTTGTCCTCACTGGGCCACTGAGACAGAGCGAGAGAGAGAGAGAGAGCGAGAGAGTGAGAGAGAGAGAGAGAGATTGCAGATATACTTAGCAGAAAACCAGAGCCTCCTCTACAATGACCAGAATAGCTTCATGCAGTCAGAAGTGGATCATTCATCTCAAGGACAACTGGGTAGAGGGGTAGCATCTAAGTGAATATGGTTGTTGCATCGCCTTCCTTTCTTGTAGGTTTATTCCTAATTTTCCTAGGATTGCTGTTAAAGGGGGAGGGGGTATCCTCAAGAGGGGTGTTTTCGATTATTATTAATACAATTAAAAATTGAAATGTGTAGTTCTTAACTAGTGTTGGGGGTAACAGAGTCAATTTATGTAATCTTTTTAAACTTGCAGAGGTGGAAAGTAACTAAGAACATTTACTCGAATACTGTACTTAAGTACAATTTTGAGGAACTGGTACTTTACTTGAGTATTACCATTTTATGCTACTTTATACTTCTACTCCACTACATTTCAGAGGGAAATATTGTACTTTTTACTCCACTACCTTTATTTGATAACTTAAGTTACTAGTTACTTTGCAGATTCAGATTATTAATACAAAATATAATCAACTAATAAATTGTGATGTATAATTATAGATTACTGTAAGCTACCCAGCAGTATATAAAGTAGTGGAAATCAGCTCCACCTTTTTCAGCTGCAACATTAAAGTGATGCTTACACATTAATTCATCAATAATTATAATTCAATAATATAATATATACTGTATTATTCTGAAATGGGCCATTCTGCATGATGAGTACTTTTATTTTTGTTGCTTTAAGTACATTTTGATGCTAATACTTTTGTACTTTTAACATTTTGAATGCAGGACTTTTACTTGTAACAGAGTATTTTTACTGCAAACTTGTATTTTGTTACTTTTCTTTTCTTTTCAAATGCTAAAATTTGTAGCTTGTGCAAATTAAAAAATGCGGCGGAGGCTTGTAGGCTATGACTAGCTTTCAGAATGGACACAACAGTAAACTTCACCACTTCAATCTTCGATTGAAGAAAAGGAAAAGATCATTATTGTTAACTGTTAGCTTACCTATCACTATCACACAGAAGATTTGAATAGAAAGCATTTGCCAATGTGTTGTGAGCACCATCATGAGACCAGACATGATCATTTAAAGGTCCCATATGGTGTAAAACAGGATTCCCCTTGCCTCTGTGATGATAAAGGAGTTGGATGGTCTATCTAAACATGGTGAAAGTATCAAAACACACGGCCGCCAACTAAATCCACACAATCCATATTAGAAAAGCGAGCCTCTAAACGAGCCGTTTGGACTTCCGTAACTTTGTGGCGTCACAAAGGTTCGCTCATTATCATTTTTGTAAGAAATAATAGACGAACAAAGTGTTTTTTTCAAAGCGGTTGTTTATTACCGGAGAGTTTTCCCTACCTGTAGCTGCCTGCTCTGCCGTGTCTGTGGTGTCTAACGTTTCACTCTTGAAACGGTTAGCCAATCGGAACAGGGGGGTTGTTAATATTAATGAGCCTTAAAGACACAGCGACAGAAACAGCCCGTTCTTGGCAAGGCTCAGAGAGATGCTGGAAAATGAACGTGTCAAAATGGATCAGGAGTGTTTTTGGTACATGACACCGCACACACAGCTTTGAATGGACCTCAAGACATAAAATAAAACACTGGTATAAGTGTAGAATATGGGACCTTTAATGCTTCCTCTGTGATCTTACAAGCTTACCGTATATCAGGGGTACTGCCAATGAAAGCTACCTTGCCTTTCAGGTTCATGTTTTCCTTAGATTGTGTACTCAGAGATGATTTCTATACAATAAGAGGACATCACTAGAAAGGCATGTTTTTAAATTAAATTATCTAGTCAGTTTTCAAAAGTAAAGTAATTTTCCCCAACACTGTTCCTAACTGGGAAAATCAATCATTTTTACAAGCCATTACATTACACATTGTTTCATAGATACCAGGCTGAGAAAGTACCCCCTCTTTAAAGTGGTGATCCAGAAGATCCTTGTTTTCCTTGCAGCAGTCTGTACAGGCCTACAGTATATTGTAGAGTGCTGTCTGTCTTATCTTTTGCCGTCTCTCTTGCCTCCTCTTATCTCTCTCCTCTTCTCTCTATCTCTGCCTCCTTTTCTCTTGCTCAGTTCAGATTTATTTATTTATTTATTTGTTGGTTTATTTAACAGGGACAGTGCACATTAATAAACATTGCTGTAAATGCGCCAGAGTTAGCCAAGAGGCTATTTTTCATCTGTAGTCCCTGGACAGATGTTACAGAGTGACCCTAAAAACAGAATATAATATATCATGTAATATAAGATAGAAATTACAAAGTTATTGAGATCATTTATAAGCATGCAGAACAATAATAAAAAAAAAAGATTGTGCAAAAGATGAACTGACTTTATTTCTCAGAATTCTGACTTTATTTCTCAGAATTCAGACTTTTTTTTGTCACAATTCAGACTTTTTTTTGTCACAATTCAGACTTTTTATTGTCACAATTCAGACTTTATATCTCGGAATTCTGACTTTATTTCTCACAATTCAGACTTTTTTTTCTCACAATTCAGACTTTTTATCTCACAATTCTGACTTTTTTTCTCACAATTTTGACTTTTTATCTCACAATTCTGAGATATAAACTGAGATATAAACTCATAAAAAAAAAGTCTGAATTCCGAGATATAAACTCAGAATTCTGAGAAATAAAGTCAGAATTCAGAGATATAAAGTCAGAATTCTGAGAAATAAAGTCAGTATTGTAAGAAAAAAGTCAGAATTGTGAGATAAAAAGTCTGAATTGTGAGAAAAATTTAGTCATTTTTTTATTTTATCGAGTGGCGGGAATGGGCTTCCATAGCTTCCCCATCAGTGTCCTTACCAATACCAGAACTGAATTTGGGCAAATAGGTTGAATCGCCATTGTCTCAGTTAGCGGGGATGGGACACTGCTCTCTGTTGTAGCCCCACTTTGTGATTAAGGCTGCTGGATTTTTCCATAAAAATCTGGACTAGTGCAGCTTTAATCAGGTGCGATGTAGAAGCAAGAAGTTTTCACACTGAGAGCTGAAGGTGTATGAATTTATTAACACTGATACATGTGTGGCATTTGGAGCTCACCTCAGAACTTTCCCACCCTCACACAAACACACACATGCGCACACACACACACCGGCCCCTACTGGTATGGATGACCTTTGACCCCGGTCGCTGCTATGCATGTCTGATCTTGGTTGGGTGTAGCACTGTGGGAGAGTTCAGTTTGTGTGCATTTGTCTGTGGGTGTCTATGTGTGTGTGTGTGTGTGTGTGTGTGTGTGTGCTTGGTTAGAGAGGAGACTATTGTATTGAAGTGTGTGCCACTGTGGTATTTATGGTAGCAATTCACCAGCAGGGAAAAGACCTGCAGGGTTCAGATACTAGAGTGGTCCAATCAAGACAAAGCCCTGCAGGAGAAAAAGAAAGAAAGAAAGAAAGAAAGAAAGAAGACCACCATTACAGTAATAAATCCTAACAAACTCTTTCTTACCACACCTCAGGGAAGTTGTTAAATGCACAGCAAGGTTTCAGTTTAAAATGATTTTGGAAAGTAAAGTGGGAGTGATTTTTTGACAGGCATGAAGCACAGCAGAATGTCTTGGAAAAAGTAGTTTCTAGTAAAAAAAAAAGAAGGTCTTGCTGGAAGGCCTGTCTGTGTAAATCACCAGTGCGAGCTCATGAAAACATCAAATAAAAAGAGAAGTGAGGAAAAGAAGTGAGTAAGAGAGAGACAGACTCCACCCTCAATATTTTTTTCACAGCATAACTGGGTGTTTTATGGCCATTTGCAAAAAGGCTGAAGATGCTGAAGACGAGGACTTGGAGAGGAGGAGGAAGAAACGGAATGATTCTGACCCTGAGTTCCTTCATGGTCTGCTGTCAGTTAGCGCTCTCGGCTTTCCTCCGAAAACAATAAAGTTTTTATGAAGCCGAGGTGGCTTGTCATTTCCCAGAGTGCAACCTGAAATGTGACCTCGCTCTGCACACACACACACACACACACACACTCATGCATGCACAGACACTCTCACTCACACACAGAGAGCACTGCATCCACAGTTCAAGCAACAATCCAGGGCAAGTATATAATCTAGCCTCACCAGCCAGTTTTACCCCTCCACTTGCTTTTATCATTGTTATTGCTGCTGTGACAGGCATTGAAGAAGCACGTGATTCCTGAATGTCGTGTCTGTTGTTGACGGACCTCATGGCGGTCTCTTCCAGTTCTTGGTGGAACGATAAATATTGGCTAACTGGTCGGGGGATTACAAATCTGAAGGCCAAAAGAATTGTTGCAGCTCCTCCAGGCATGCATGAATCATAAAGAACCAAAGAAATGGAAAAAAGCAGCTACACTTGGGGAACATTTGGCAAGGTTTTCATATTAAACAAAAAGGTGATCTTTGCACTATCATATGCGCCAGGTGCGTCAGAGGAGCAGGACAAAGTGAAATCAGTAGACTCCTGCACACTGTCTTCACTTAACACAAATTTATTTAATGACACGTTTCGGTCAAGCGACCTTCGTCAGGTATCTGAATAAACAATACAATGGGACCTGTTTATATAGGGGAACAGGAAATAAGATGGTCCAATCATAGGGCCAAGTTAATCTGGTAACCTCCTGGTACAATTCAGTGCCTAGTGAGGTACAAGGGTCCATCCAGGTCCAAATCAAAAAGAAGTAAAGACCACAGAAATGTGGGTTTATACAAAAGGAGGAAAGTCAATCACAACTGAATCATACCTAAAGATGTAGCTACATAGGAGTAAAATCCCAATGGGAGATGGGCAGATCCAAGCCATATAGTAGGTTAGGATCATCTTTGGTCAAGAGGACCATGTGAGGACATTGGTAGATGCTCACATCATAATACAAAGCATACATAATAGCAAGAGGGGTGCCAAAACATTAGAATAAGTATGAGAAAGACCACCCTAATTAAAAACAAGAGGTACCATATTTGGCTATTATAAATAGAAAATGTCAACAATAAGTAAACATATAATAAATATAGGAAATCTAATTAATATAGAAATATAACCCCATTCTCCAACTGGAGTGAAAAAGGGGAATTAAAGCATGACATTCAGTAATAATTCGTCATTTAGGCCTTTTGGAGATAGAGTCTGTAGAGTAAAGATCCAAAAGGCCTCTCTCCTTTTTAGCAACAGATCATGATCCCCACCTCTAGGTGGCAGAGAGTCTTTCTCGATACCATAGAAGCATAGGGAAGAATTATCATGTTTCATGTCATTAAAATGGACAGCTATCGGGTAATCCCTGTCATTTCGCCGAATCGTACCCTTATGTTCACTGATCTGTTGTAAGGTTTTAACATTAAACACAAAGACGTTTCGGCTGCAGCAGAAGCCTGACCACAGATATTGAAATGGATTGGGTTTTAATTCTTGGCATTTTTGCACGCAGGCGGCCCCAAGTGGCAGCGAGTGGTAACTGAGTGGACTTCAGCAGCAAGCAGCACATTGACTTTACAGGCCAGAAATCGTAGGCCACAGAGCAAAGTGCACACAGCCCTGGCTGGTCTGTGATTGCCTGATATCAGGCAGAATTGTCAACTCGTTCCACTCCATTTCCATCTTCAGTCTGACATTGCCTCCACTCTAACCGATTTCCGTGGGGGAGGGGGATTCGATTTTCCCTAACCAATCACTAGAGACCGACGTATCCGCCTGAATCTAGCGTCATTTTAAGTCGACACTGATGCGTAGCTATGACAACACCAGAGATGGTTCAGAAAGTATAGAGCATCTTTGACAACACGGAGCGAAGTAATCGATTTAGAACAGCCTCGATAGCAGTGTGTATCTTGTCTATAGTGGTCGCCATTGTTGTTAGTCGTTAGTCCCCCCTGGCGCTCACTGGACCGATCATTTTTCAACTGAGAAACTGCTGTTTCATGTCACGATGCCAGACCAGAATCAGTCAACTCAGTGGACTGGGCGGATTCAAAGGTCTGGACCCAGGCAAGGTCTGTGATGCTTCATACTGAAGGCCCAAAGCGACAAGAGAGGCTAAAGATCTGACGTTGGTGAGTCAAGCTTTCTCTGGACATTTTAGGTAGGTTGATAAGACAGCTTTAAAGCTTTGTCAAATGTTCTCTAAGAGTAACAGATTCCTAATGAATCTTCACTCTCTTCAACGCTCCCTTCTTCTCTTCTGTCCATCATTTCTCTATCCTTCCCTGTTATGTCTAATCCTTGTTTCTTTCTTTTGTCTTTTTATTCTCACTTTTGTTCTTGCTTTCATACACCTCGCCAACTTCCTGTCCTTATAATCCACATTAGTGCTGTTTCACTCTCTGTCCATCCTCTCTCCATCTTCGACTCCCACCATCTCATTTGGCCATGGCTCTCTCTCCCTCTCTCTCTCTCTGACACCTCCCACCCCCCACCCCCGCATTCTTTTCATGCTGTTATTTTACACCGGCCTCTCTTTTGCAACACCTCTGTCACTCTATAGCCACTTGTCTCTCTTTCTATCCTGCACTCTCCACATTCCCAGTTCTACCCATGAGGGATGTAGTGGAGGGGAAAGCCACCTAAACTCAGTTTACCACTTTTTTTTAAGCTAATGCTAGCTCGCTGATGGCATCAATTCTATGCTGCTGCGCCCACAGTTCATGTAGCCCTTCAGAATAAAAATACTTTGGGAATATACCAAAACCTGTGAGAGAGATTACTTACACAATCAAACAAAAAAGTCATATTTTTCATAAAATATGGGATTCATTTCTTACATTTTTGGAATCAAGACCTGATATCCTAACTTCGTAAATTTGACATTTACCAAGTGAGACTGTACACCCTTTTTTCTTCCCTTTTTTTTTTTTTTTTATTTATTTATCTGTTTATTTTTTCTCTCAAATTGATACGCAGGCATATATGTATGGGGAGTTGTTTCGAGGGAGACTTGAATGATGCAACCAACCCATTTTGGAAAAGTGATGTACCATGTTCAAAATTAATAACAATATGTGATACAAAAACCTGAGAGAGAGAGAGAAGGCATTCACACAATACTAAATTTGGAAACAAATCTACCTTACCAGACTATTCACTTTTACTTAAACGTTACTGAACTGACCAACACCCACACCACAATAATCCTTCAGGTATCTCTCCTAATGTTTAGCCCAGTTGTTACCTCCTGGGTGGGGGTTATGTTTTCGCCCTGTTCTGTCTGTCTGTTAGCAGACAGACGGAAAAAAGTTCTGAACGGACAGAAGATTTGCATTTAACTTTGTGGACTGTTTGGTCATGGGACAAGAAAGAACTCATTTCACACCGATTGGCCAAAGGTCTAGCAGTGGCTTCTCCTGATGTGAAACAAGCTGGTAATGGGGCATGGTAATAGTTCTATTTTTAGATATTATTTGCACACAACCAATCCTCCAAAAGACCTCCAAGATGGCACCAGCTGTGGTTACTAGGAGATATGTGACGCAACTGCAGCCTCTATACCAGTGATTCTCAACCTTTTTCATATCAAGGACCCCTAATTTAGTACACATTCGATGAGAGTTGGTATCTCGGACCCAAATGATTTTGTCCAGAATTCCACTTCTATAGATAACAGAGATAACAGTGAAACTATGACCAAAATAGTCATTTTTCTACATTCTATAATTGTGTTAACTTCTTGTAAAAGAAATAATGGTGAAGTTTAACAATTGATCAATTTGCTGGGGACTCCTTGGAACCCCCTCAAGGACCCCTGGTGGTCCCCGGACCCCACGTTGAGAACCACCGCTCTATACGATAGAACTGAAATTAGTATACTGTAAAACAAAACTCTCAACCAAGCAGTCAGCAGACCATTCCTTGTTCTGAAAAGAGACCAAAATTAGTTTTTTTTTTACCACTTCCCCTGGGGAATGGAGCAAAATTGAAGTAGTAGTTATGCGAGCATGCAGTAAATTGCTTAACTTAAAAAAATGGCTGTATCTGTATAGTATATTTAACACTGTCTTCACTTCCACAAAAAATTGGACACACTAACTGCTTGGTGATGGAATCTGATCAACTGGTGTTCAGAATGTCCTCCCAACTAAAACCAAGATTGACAATATGAAATAAATTGAATTTGTGAAAATGCTGCAGGCAGAAGCACAGATAAAGACTAAAACTCCTCTACACCGCCAGTGCTGCCAACTTTTCCAGGGAAAGTAGCTATTCAAAGTAGCTGCTCAAAAAGTTGCTAGTAGTTGCCAGATGACATCATGTGCTAATTTGCATATCAATATATATTTTACAGTCCCCACTCTTAGCAGAAGGAGGGGGCCACACTGTGTAGGGGAAGCACAGTGATCATCTGACCTGTTTAGATTAAACAAGTAAGTAGCATAAATCGGTGGTTCTCAACATGGGGTCCGGGGACCACCAGGGGTCCTTGAGGGCATTCCAGGGGGTCCCCAGCAAATTGATGAAGTGTTAAACTTCATTATTTCATTTACTAGAACAATTACAGAATGTAGAAGAATGGCTATTTTGATCATAGTTTCACTGTGGAATTCTGGATAAAATCATATCTAACAATAAAAATATTCTCAGATTTGGGTCCAAGAAAGGAAATCTCATCAAATGGGGGTCTGTGGCCCTAATGTGCACTAAACTAGGGGTCCTTGATATGAAAAAGGTTGAGAACCACTAGCATAAATTGGCATCAGCCATGCCGATTTATCGCCAAATACTTTATGATTCAACACATTAACATTGTTCCCAATGGTCAGAAAAAGTTGCTGAATTTGTTGTTGCCAGGGGGGTCTGAAAAGTCTCAAAATCTAGCAACATAGTCGCCAAGTTGACAACAGTATACACCAGCCCTTTCTCTCAGCTAGAAGATGTGTCTTACATTCCACTGTAGTTTCATTCTTATTCTCAGCCGTAGGCACTGAGGATATAGAGATGTGACAGCCACACTCAACTCATACACAATCAAACACAGGGACTGACACACAAGCTCAGCTCTGAGCTGCACACAGACACATTCTCTCACCCATGTACGAAATAACTGAGGAGAGAGACAGAGACACAGAAAGAGACGGAAAGAGAGAGAGTGAGAGTATGGCTTTCAAATGGCTCATACCCATGTGTGAAACGTCCTGTAATGTAAAGCAGGCAACATGAGGGAATAATGGGGTGGGAGCGTCCACCACCAGTTGTCACTGGACTGTCTTGATTTAGAAATGTAGAAATCTGGAAAATAACTGGGATGACAGGTTGTTTAGGGAAATTGATCAGTAGTCAAAGTTCTATTGTTAGTTCAATACCTAGTAGCCTACAGTAGCCTACAGTGCCGAAAACTGTCAAAGTGGCCCTGAGCGATGATAACTAACCTCATCTGTGTTTATACTGAGCTATTCCAACAACTGGCACAGAAAACTTGATAGCAATGGCTAAAATACTTATTTTCAAAAATCCACCCATCAGTGCTGCAGAAGACTTCCTGGTTTTGTCCATATGAGCCCATGTGGTCAGGAACAACTGCCAGCAGGGAATCTTACAGGTGCACAAGAAGTGACGAAGCAAAACTGGAAAATGTATGTTGTAAGTATGTAGTACGAGTTACATCTTGCTAACATTTGGGGGTGAGCGTGTATTAGTGAGTGTGTGTCAACTGCGTTGGTAGTGTATGTGTAATGTAATGCGTAGGTTGGTGCAGTGTATATGGAGACATGGAGGAAAGCTGTAGAATGGAAAGGAGAGGAAAATCTGAAACAATAGGAAAGGACAGGAGGTCAAGTTGGGAAAGAGCAGAGCCGGAGATCATTTTATGGATGTGATGGAGCAATGAGCGAGTGAAAGATGTTTGAACAAAGAAGGTGTTCATTGGGAAAAAGTGACGTGAAAACTGAAAATGAAGTTGGATAAAAGATCAGAAGAGAAACGCTGATTCTCAACTTACTTGGCATCTTGAACACAAGTAGAATCACCAATCAGCACAAAGATATAAACCTGTGCTTGGGTGCTGACTAAGTGACCCCTTCGAAAGTGGACTGGCCCAAAATCAGATGAACAGGACTTCAAAATTCCTCTCTTGTCTTTGTCAGAAGAACCTTGCCTCAAACCAGCCTGCAACAGCACACATCCCATCCATGACCCAGCCAGCTTACACTGGTACATACCAATAAGCCAGCCAAGCCCTAGTGCTCTTATCAGCAAATCAATAATACTTGTTGTTCAAACACTGGATTCTGCCCACTGCAGTTTTCCACCAATCAATGATGCTCGACTAAACTTCCATTGGTGGACCCTGGGGGACTCAGCGGCTGCCGTGGCAACGCTCCTGACGGACATGTGTGAGGACCAACACGTGCAGGAGACTGGGCTGATTCTGCTGAATAACAGCAACAGCAGCCACGCTTCAACTGTCAAGCAATCTTGATACAAACTTCTGAAAAATAAATTGTGAATTAGGTAATTTTCCATTGGCTGGGTTGAAGTGAATAAATAGACTTGTGAGAAACAACACATATGATATTCAAATGCAGTGGTTCTCCACCTTTTTCATATCAAGGACCCCTAATTTAGTCCACATTAGGGCCACGGACCCCCATTTGATGAGATTTTGTCTCTCGGACCAAAATCTGAGAATATTTTCATTGTCAGATATGTTTTTGTCCAGAATTCCATGACTATCTGTACTGTAGGTAGAGAGATAACAGTGAAACTATGATCAAAATAGTCATTCTAAAATGACAAAATAATGAAGTTTAGCAATTCATCAATTTGCTGGGGACCCCCTGGAATGCCCTCAAGGACCCCTGGAGGTCCCCGGACCCCACGTTGAGAACCACTGGACAACCAATGGTCATACAACCATGACATGACAGACCATGACTTACACATGGTAGCAACAACACATAGACGTTTCTGGAGGTTGTGGTAGACTTATATTTTACAGAAAGTACAAAGCCAGTTTCCAACTCTAGTGTAATCAAATTGAACCATTCATTTTTTTTTATTTGTTCCACGATCTCAATTTATCATATAATTTCTTTATCATGAGGAATGCCTTTTCTTTGCTTTTTTATGAAAGCATGAAAATGTTATCACATTTCCATGCAGCTTTTCTAATTCAATATATCAAAATGGTAACACTTTACAATAAGGGTACATTAGTTAAGGGTTAGTTAAAGCTTAATAAGGGTTAGTTAATGCTTAATATGCATTAATATTCTTAATATGCATTAACTAACCCTTAATTAACAGTTAACTAATGTGTCTGGTAATAATTTACTAATGGTGTTCATGTTAACTAAGTTATTAATTTATACATTATTTAATAGTTTATAAAGATGACTATTAAATAATGTATAAATTAATACCTTAGTTAACATGAACACCATTAGTAAATTATTACCAGACACATTAGTTAACTGTTAATTAATGGTTATTTAATGATTATTAAGCATTAACTAACCCTTAATTAATGTACCCTTATTGTAAAATGTTACCATCAAAATTCGCAAAACAAGTTAACCTGGATGTACAGAGTTCTGCTCTATGTAATAGACTCTACAACATAGAAAGAGTGAGCAGCGAGTGAGTGAGTTATACACATAATGCCTCTTAGTAATTAATAATTATCTACATTTAACAAGGTTTAACATCATGTTGCCCTGAAACTCTGACATAGCTAGCAATATTGGACATAAGCTCTAGCCACTACTCTAATGAAGAGGGCTTTGTTGACATTCACTGCCTTAAAATAACTCTGCAACCTGAGAGCATGGCTAAGTGACACTATCATTCTTGACGTCGGTGTAGAGGTAGATTCTCAGATAAGATACCTGGTATGCATAATGCAGGATCTTTGATTAATGACAGATTGAGTACTGTATTTATCACTCATGTAACATTGTTCCCACTTCTTTATAGTACAACACCAGAAGGTCTCATTACCTCTTTAATTTGAACCTAACCATTTTGCTTTGGATCCAATAGCATTTTATAGTTGGTGAGTTGTGATTGGGCTTCTCGGGCTGAGCTATGTCAGCAAGACACAGCCTTGTTCCATAATTCCTCTTTAATCTCTCTCCCAATATCCTTCTCCCATGTACTTGCAGTGCATTAGCATCTGTAATATAATCATAAATTATTGATGCACCACCTTTTCTATGACAAGCTGTTACTAACAGGTCTTGGATACCTGTTGTCTTAAACGTGAAATGAACTTTAAACCTGCACTAAGTGATATCAGACCCTATAACCAATCCTGAAACTAACCTCTTTTCTAAAGCTTGTTGTCAAAACCTGCCCCGACTCGAAGCTCCTCCCAGCAAATTCAGTAGCTTTTCATTTTTTTAAAACTAGCTTGTCTCCTCCCTCCCTGTTTAAAAGCAGTGCTCACCCCCTCCCATTCTCATAAATTCTCATAATGGTGGAATGGATGAAGCGAGCGAGATAACTTCTTAAACTAGTAAACTTGCTACCTGCCTCTTCACTTGTCATTGTGGGACATGTAACCCTCAGCGAGAGAAAAATCTGGCAAAGCAAGACTGGTAACCGGTGACACTTCTCCGTAGGTACGGTTAGCTTAGCTATTAGCCTGTATGCACGGTTTGTCCTTAGGGGCTTCCGTAGTCCAGTAATTTTGCTGTGCTTTATTTACAAATTTGTTGTGGTTTCTGTCACCCTCTAGTGGTCGGAAAATCGCGTAGAGCAGCTTTAACTTAATGTGTCAAGGTTTTCACTTTGTTTGTACACTGGAAATGTCCATGATAAGTAGGTCTTTACTGTCAAAAAAAGAGGGCACTTTGGTTAGGTTAGTGGTATATGGAACCATAGTGACTCAAAGAACCCGCTGATTTGGTAAAAAATCTAAATAAAAAAGGTATTTCAGAAAAGAACCCAGTGTGTTCTTAATATGGTCTTTTAATGCTGCTGGTTTGGAACATTTAAAGGTCCCATATTTTACACTTTCCAGTATTTTGTGTCTTGAGGTCCATTCAAAGCTGTGTGTGTGGTGTCATGTACCAAAAACACTCTCAATCCATTTTTACACATTCATTTTCCAGCATCTCTCTGAGCCTTACCAAGAACAGGCTGTTTCTGTCGCTGTGTCTTTAAGGCTCATTAATATTAATGACCCTCTGTTCTGATTGGCTAATCGTTTCAAGAGTGAAACGTGAGACACCACAGCCCCAGCAGCTACAGGTACCTATTATTTCTTACAAAAGCTGGTGTTGTAGGAAGACAAATGATAATGAGCAAACCTTTGTGATGCCACAAAGTTACAGAAGTCCAAACGGCTCGTTTAGAGGCTTGGTTTCCTAATATGGATTGTGTGGATTTAGTTGGCGACTGTGTGTTTTGATACTTTCACAATGTTTAGACAGCACATTCAGCTCCTTATAATCAAAGAGGCAAGGGAAATGCAGTTTTCCACAATATGGGACCTTTAAGGCTCATTAATATTAATGACTCTCTGTTCTGATTGGCTAACCACTTCAAGAGTGAAATGCGGCATACCATGCCCCACCAGCTCCAGGTGTTGAACTGTAGCGAAAACTCTCAACCACTCAAAAAAAACAAAAAAACACTCAAAGTAATTTGATCCAACCATACATGTTTGAGCCAGAGTCAGATCCTGAATCGAAGAGAGAAGACAATACAACGGACCACTGCTACAGCCAAGAAGATTACAGCAGAACGTTTCAGAATGGTAAATTCTTACCTTTTATCTTTGTTATCCTTTGTTAGCCTATTATTTCACTCACCACTCGCTTCTAATATTTGTATCCTTTGGAAGGCTATGCAATGAAACATGTGCTGATGCATGTTTGTTCTGTAATTTTGTGACGTCACAAAATACAAAATTCCAGAAGCCCAAACGGCTTGTTTAAAGGCACAGTTTCCTAATATGGATTGTGTGGATTTAGTTGGTGACCTTGCATTTTGATACTTTAACGATATTTAGATAGCACTTCCAACTGCTTTATAATCAAAGAGGCAAGGGAAATCCCATTTTCCACAATATAGGACCTTTAATACATTATTGGCGGGTTCCTTACAGCACCAAGATAGAACCATTTGAGCTTGGTGCAATAGAGAACCTTTCTGTAAGGGTTGTTGGCACCAAAAGGGTTCTGCAATGGTACAACCCTAAAATAACCATTTTCTGGTACTGTAAATATATAAAGTATATGTAAACAAATACAATATATACACTAAATAAATAAATATACATGTAAATGTCTATGCCATCATATGTAATGTGCAGAGGCAGGGGAGATAAAGCATTTCTCATCTTTTTTTCACACCATGCCTTATTTTTATCACTTAAACCCACCAAACTCGGTTCATTTTCACCTCATATTGTTTATTATCCATAATATGGTCACCTTCAATGCCTTTCTATTCACCCTCCGTTCCATTATGCCTACATTCAGCAATTCTACCACCTGCAGCATGCATAATATGGCCCTGAGTTAAACCATATCTCTTCTCTTCTTAGGGCTCCAACTGTGGTTTAGAAATAGCTGAATGGTTGCAGAAAGTAGGAAGAGGAATCTTAATTATTCTTCCATGTTAAAATGCCTGGCCTGCCCTGGGAGAGCATGGGGCATGTGAAAAAGAGCTAGCTAGAAAAAGCACAGAGTCAGAGGGAAAAAGAAATAGAAGGAAAAAATAAAATGCAAGATGAGAGTCATCTGACAGGGATTCACATGTTTGTGTGCATTTTTCAGTAACCAGGTACCACTGAGTGCATAGGCTACTCATAAATTGTGTGCCTCTATGACATTGTAAGAAAAATTGGAGTTTGTAGAAGCCCTGAACAGAAAGGTAAAAAACAAAATTGTAGCCTAAATCTCAACGAGTTGTTTGAATACCCTGAGGGACTGAATATTAATAAGACCAAGAAGAAAATTATTACATGTTGTCTTCTCCAAGCGAAACACAAAATTGCACTATTTAGGAAAAACCCAGACAAACCAGATATCAGTAAGTGGTTCAGAGAGATCTAATTGTCTTGCTTTAGAGAAATTGACTTATGCTATCAAAGGAAAACCTGATGTCTTTCATTAAATATGGGGACATTTCCTACATTTTATGGAAAATAATCCTTTGGGACCTGTATTAACTAGCTAAGCATATTTTCAGCTCTTGTACATTGTTAGAACGTAATGACTTTGTCTTTTATGTCATGTACAATTCTATTTTTATTTAGGTAGGGGTTGGATGTGGGAGGGGGGGTGACGTGTGCTGTATTATTTGTTTTTGTTTTTTTGTCATGATCTCTGTTGTTGAAACTAAAATGGCAATAAATATATAGTTAAAAAAAAAACGAGTTGTTTGAACAAGATACATTTGAAGGTTGATTGGTTGTCGTTTTTTTTTACCTTTCTTTTCAAGGCTTCTATTGTAGGCTATAGAGAGCTTTCAGGTGACATAACACCCCTTCTAGCGGCCATGTTGGAGGTCCACAGCTCTTGGTCAGCAGTGGCTGTGAACGTATAACTCATCCATCTCAAACATAATTGAATAGAAATGGTTAATAAACATAGCCAAAGCCATATAGTATCTAGTCAGCTATCACTGTCTTACAAACACTTCTGATTAGCATACTAGCTAACATATCTAGTAAAAGCTAGCATTAGTAGTGGCTAGTTATCGCTAAGTCTAATAATGGTTGCTTTGCTAAACTGGCGAAGACAAAAACCAACAGTTTGGGCTACGTTTGGGTTAAGTAACTGAGCTGACTCGTCTGACACCACTTCCAGACATGCCGCGAGTGAGCAAATTGGCTATGACATAGCACAGTAAACTATCCAAACTGGTTCTGTTTTAACTTCGTGGAGGTCTGACCTTTTTTTTTTTTTTTTGGTTCAACATATTTGAGCCCTTTTCCTCATCACTTCTGCATGAACTTACTTACTTGACTTAAACCCTTTTGCTCTTTGGGGAGCATAGGTCATTCATGAACTTTTTCCAGCTGGTTCGGTGTTGGGCAGACTTCTCTGCTTCCTTCCAGGACGTTCATAATTCCTTGAGTTCTGACTACACAGACCTTCTCCAGCTGTTCCTGGGTCTTCCCGGCTTTCTTTTCCCCTGTGGGTTCCAGGTTAAGGCCTGTCTGGTCATATTGTAAGGTGGTTTCCTCAGGGTATGCCCAATCCAGCCCCATTTCCTGTGTTTGATTTCACTTCTGCATGAAAATGACTGAGTATCTTTGCTAATTCTATAATATTGTTAATAATGATGCAGATGTTCAGCTGTTATTATGGATAGATAGAGTTTATATCCCATACTACATTCTCATTGTCAACACTGAGCATTGCTGAAAGTGATTATCTAAGGTAATTATCTGACCTGGGGTCAGTGCAACCACATACACAAAGGCATTGCCTACCTTTCCCAATCAATGCATACCTTCAGTGATCTTTTTGTAGCTAGCACAAGGGCGTAACTTTGGTTTGAACATTGGGGGGGTTGAGATGCATAGACCCCGACAACACCAACCCTCTAGGGAGGGTTGTGAAATGATCATTTCTGGTGAATTTTAGGGGGAAAATACTTAAGACTACTGATCAATAAATCAAACATGAAATGACAAGATTTGTAAACAGTTGATCAAACCAACAGTTCAGAAAGTCACCACCAAACCCAACAATGAACAATGGGTTACCAGTAAAGTATATTTTATGCATGCTAACATTATTAATTACATTATATTATTGATATTGTCTCTGCCACTTAAGATCTGCCTCCTAGCTGGGTCTATGTTTCAGACACATATACTCATGTGATAGTGTTGTGTATAATACTGCCACACTGCCTATATCTCGCTCTCTAGAGGGCCCTATTCACATGTTTAGGTCCAATCTCTAATCACCATTGAGTGGCAACAACAACAGCAAAGAAAATATAATTATTGGACCACATGACACTCGTTATGCTATATTATTGGGGGGGTCTTATTGGCTTGTTTGTGATATTGGAGAGGTCACGACCCCCCCAACCCCTCTGTAAATTACGCCCATGAGCTAGCACTTCCATGTCTGTAGTGTACTGTGGTAATGCGGAAAAGGGGAGTTCCCCAGCTCTACATATGTGCTCTCCCAGGGTCCTATGTTCCCAGGGTCCTATGTTCCCAGGGTCCTATGTTCCCAAGGTCCTATGTTCCCAGGGTCCTATGTTCCCATGGTCCTATGTTCCCAGGGTCCTATGTTCCCAAGGTCCTATGTTCCCAGGGTCCTATGTTCCCAAGGTCCTATGTTCCCAGGGACCTATGTTCCCAAGGTCCTATGTTCCCAGGGTCCTATGTTCCCCAGCTCTATATAGCACATAATGGGAACCCTAAAAAGATGTTCCCCAGCTCTGTATTCGCTTAATATGGTTAGTTAGGGTTTAGGGTTTAGGGTTAGGGTTAAACATAGGACCCTGGGAACATAGGACCCTAGGAGAGCACATATGTAGAACTGGGGAACATAGGACCCTGGGAACATAGGACCCTTTGTCATGTTCCCATTATGTGCCATATAAATCTGGGGAACACAGGACCCTGGGAACATAGGACCCTGGGAACATACATACGCTCCCAGAAAAGGAAGTGAGCATATGGTTCGGTCGGCCAATGGTACTTTGGAGGCGGGTGTACACCAGCGAAACGTCAAGAGACAGACCAAGCAATGATACAGAGCTGAATGACATGTTCATTGTCACATGCAACCAGTGAGGACAAGACAATATAAAGTTATGTTCTCTATTTATTTTTTTGCGTCGCTCAGTCTTTCGCTGTGTTGTTTGTTAGGAATAGGTGTCAAGCCACAACTCAGGGTGTTTTGAAGTAGAGACTAGGGCTAAAGACAAGACAGTTTATTGTGTCACAGTACTACTACATTGGTAACACTTTACAATAAGGTACATTAATGAAGGGTTAGTTAATGCTTAATAAGCATTAACTAACCCTTAATTAACAGTTAACTAATGTGTCTGGTAATCATTTACTAATGGTGTTCATGTTAACTAAGGTATTAATGTATACATTATTTATAGTCATCTTTATAAACTATTAAATAATTAATAATAAATTAATACCTTAGTTAACATGAACACCATTAGTACATTACACATTAGTTAACTGTTAATAAGGGTTAGTTAATGCTTATTAAGCATTAAGTAACCCTTATTAAGCATTAAGTAACCCTTATTAAGCATTAACTAACCCTTAACTTAGTGACCCTAATTGTAAAGTGTTACCACTACATTTGGAAACAAATCCACCTTATCAGACTATTAACTTTTTACTTATATTTAGATATTATTTTTACACAGCCAATTCTCCAATGGACCTCCAAGATGGCACCAGACGTTGCTGGGAGATTTCTGATGCAACTGCAAAGCCTCTATATGGGCAGCAAAACATGATTTGCTGTTTTACCTCCATATTCTGTAGCATGCTGAAATGGCAGGGCCATGTTCCAAAATGACTGTTGTTCTTTTGCTGTTCATCCAGTATGGTTGAAAATACTAATGTACAATTCAATGTACAATTCTACATTAAAAATTATAATAGCAAAAAAAAATGTCATTAGTTTTTGTATTTTGCTAACACTCCTCCCCAATGAAGCCATAGAAATAGGTTTTTCTGTATTTTTCCTAAACAGGTTCACAAATTTTGCACTGGCAAGGTTTGGTCTAACTATGACTATGAGACTCCAAGACCCACAATCCCCCTGGGCCATTTTCAGAGACTGGTGTTGACGTCACCAAGGAGGAGGAATGTGTTGACCCTTATTATTCCCTGTGGCAATACTGACAGCCAGTATGTTACTCACTGATGAATGAGTGTGTGTGTGTGTGTGTGTGTGTGTGTGTGTGTGTGTGTGTGTGTGTGTGTGCGTGCGTGCGTGTGTGTGTGTGCATTCTTATGCATCATCCTCTGGCATAGTTCTAAGGTGCTTCTGTTACGCTGACTAGTCACTCTACCTTGTCTACTGTGTGTGTGTGTGTGTGTCAGAATGTGATCAAAGGCATCTGTGTAGATGTGGACTGGGCCCCTCCTCGCTCTGTCTGACCAGACCGGAGGCCGAACATTTTATTGTTATATATGTATAACAATATATAATATGTTTCTCTTTTTTGTTTTCTCTTACACATTTAGGCTGCGTTCACACATAGCGTTTTTTCCCCAAAAGCTGAGAAATGTTCAACTTTGCAGAAAAGCCCGCTTTTTCTCAGCCAACCAATCACGATGACGGAAACGCTGGCCGATTCCCATAGCAACAACAAATATGGAGAAAGGGAAAGTGCCAGTGGAGAAATTGGACGTTGTAATTAAGTGAATTTCCGTTACCTCAACAGCGATCATGAAAGGCAGTGTGGATTATACTGGACATGTATTGGAAATATCTGGTAAGCCTTTGCTTGTTCCACAACACTGTGTTGTCTGCTAGAAGTGCTAACCAGCTGGTTACTGAGCTGGCAGCTGCTCAGTTAACCCTCATCCTACCAACATATCTAACATATAAGGACTACCGACTGGGGTCTCTGGGGACCCCAAGAATAAACTACTGTAAGAAACAACCATCATAGCAAAATGTTAACTTATTTCTTCTCAAAACATTATTAGTTAGGGTTAGGGTCATCTGGAAAAAAAAACAGATTATTATTATTTTAGGAAGGTTACAGTTAATTAAATGATGTATTGTATTTCTGACTTTGAACATCATCTTACCTTAGGAAGAGCAGTATTTAGGGTCGTCACAGAGCACATGAGGAAATCTGTGTCTGCTGCATCTGTGTCTGTCTCCTTCAAAATGACTGACAGAGTGCCCCTACCCCCCCCGATAGTGTGTGATACTTTAAATTAGGACCCATGGCAAACATGAACTCAATAAATTGTTCCATCTATTAAAACTGCATAGGCGGAATTGGCTGCTTTTGATTTTAATTAAAACAGAAACAGAAAACAATGATATGAAGTCATTAGGAACAAATTGATTGCAGCGCTTTTTCCACGCTAAAAAAACACCATGCATGAACCCAGCCTAAACTGAGTCTCTCATCCCCTTCGTGTTTTGCGACGGGTCGTAACAGCTTCTACTTTTGAAGGACCTCTGTGCTGCTGTGGAGATGCCAGACCAGATGCTGGGAGATGAGACGTCATAAAACAACCTGGAACCAGATGAGCTAACAAGTATATAACTCCGTAAAAACCAAAGCCCCGTGAGCGCTCTTCTCACTACACTGTGTAATTCTAGACAGCTATATTGCTTTTGAAATGTAATGTTGAGTCAGGATATAGAAGTAGGACTGGGTGGGTTTACGACCTTAAAGGTGGAAGTAAGTACGATTTTTACTGCCCCATAGTACAAAATGGGCATAATATATCTGCAGGGGGATGATAGCGTTGATCAATACCAGTGACTATGATTATTTGCCCAGGTGCAGAGATTTCTGGCTTTCAAAACGTACTTTCCGGCCTGTATTCAGTTTTGGAACTAAATCTCCCACCCACCCCATTTCTGCTGGATCTCTGCCCTTGTTACCAAGCTTACAAGCTCTGTTGTCAAATATTGACTTTGGGCCGCATGTACTAACATGTCACAATTGCAGCGCAAAAGCAACTGCGGATGCAGTTGGTATCACCAGTGCTAGGTATTGGGAGCATATCTACTGTATGTTCCCAGGGTCCTATGTTCCCCAGATTTATATGGCACATAATGGGAACATGACAAAGGGTCCTATGTTCCCAGGGTCCTATGTTCCCCAGTTCTACATATGTGCTCTCCCAAGGTCCTATGTTCCCAGGGTCCTTCTTTAACCCTATCCCTAAACCTTAACCCTAACCCTAACCAGTGGTGGAAGAAGTACTGAGATCTTTTACTTAAGTAAACGTAGCAATACAACAATGTAAAGATACTCCATTACAAGTAAAAGTCCTGCATTCAAAATCTTACTTAAGTAAAAGTACATAAGTATTGGCAGCAAAATGTACTTGGAGTATCAACGTAAAAGTACTCATTATGCAAACTGTCCCCATTTAGAGTTATATTTTTCATAAATTATTGGAATATTAATACTGATTTATTATGTACATGTAAGCAGCATTTTAAATTTGTCAACGTGAAGCTAATCTTAACAATTTAGCTATACTTTTTGGCTAGTCTAATCTATAACAATGCTATGTTATAGCTATTTTATGAAGATGATCAAATGTTTTGAATATAAAATATTGATATGAAAAGTAACTAGTAACTATAGCTGTGAAATAAATGTAATGGAGTAAAAAGTACAATATTTCCCTCTAAAATGTAGTGGAGTAGAAGTAAAAAAGTAGCATAAAATGGAAATACTCAAGTAAAGTACAAGTACCTCAAAATTGTACTTAAGTACAGTACTTGAGTAAATGTACTTAGTTACTTTCCACCACTGACCCTAACTAACCATATTAAGTGAATACAGAGCTGGGGAACATCTTTTTCAGGTTCCCATTATGTGCTATATAGAGCTGGGGAACATAGGAATGACTCCCTCGGGATTTACTAAAGCAGGGTAAGGATCCTGTGCACAAAGAAATAAGACATGCTTTTCTTGGTCTTAAATGATAAAAACGTTGCCTTGGGAACTTAGGACCCTGGGAACATAGGACCCTGGGAACATAGGACCCTGGGAAAATATGACCTTGGGAACATATTACCCTGGGAACATCGGACGTTGGGAACTTAGGACTCTGGGAACATAGGACCTTGGGAACTTAGGTCTCTGGGAACATAGGACCTTGGGAACATAGGACCCTGGGAACATAGGACCTTGGGAACATAGGACCCTGGGAACATAGGACCTTGGGAACTTAGGACTCTGGGAACATAGGACCTTGGGAACTTAGGATTCTGGGAACATAGGACCTTGGGAACATAGGGCCCTGGGAACATAGGACCGTGGGAACATAGGACCTTGGGAACATAGGGCCCTGGGAACATAGGACCTTGGGAACTTAGGACTTTGGGAACATAGGACCCTGGGAACATAGGACCTTGGGAACTTAGGACCCTGGGAACATAGTACCCTGGGAACATAGGACCTTGGGAACTTAGGACCCTGGGAACATAGGACCTTGGGAATATAGGGCCCTGGGAACATAGGACCTTGGGAACTTAGGACCCTGGGAACATAGGACCCTGGGAACAAAGGACCTTGGGAACTTAGGACTCTGGGAACATAGGGCCCTGGGAACATAGGACCCTGGGAACATAGGACCTTGGGAACTTAGGACCTTGGGAACTTAGGACCCTGGGAACTTAGGACCCTGGGAACATAGGACCCTGGGAACATAGGACCCTGGTAACATAGGACCTTGGGAACATAGGACCTTGGGAACTTAGGACCCTGGGAACATAGATACGCTCCCGCCTATGTGACCACACTCTCACACAAATGGCCCCAGCACCTTTGCATAGGAGGGTGAATCCTGTTGTCTGGGTATTAAAGTTTTATACAGACAGTATTGGAATATGACGTCTAAGCTGCTGCTGAGCTTCCTGCAGCAGGTTTTTAAAAGCATTCCAATGTAGCTAGATTCATTAAGGTATCGGGAGGGAGAGAGCATTTCAACACTTTTCCTCCGACTTAAGGGAGTATTATGGGGGGGGGGGGGGGGGGGGGTGCAGAAGAATATGAGATGAGAGAACGAGGGGCCAGGAAGACGATGAAAAATACAGCAGCACCAACTTCCTGCTGGCTCAGTGTGGGCTCAGGAGCAAACCACATCATTCCTCTCTCTCTCTCTCCCGCCGCTTCCTGTCTGAAACAGCAGAAATGCCTTCAAAAATTCACCACCCTTAAAGAGACCTCCTCATGGATGAATTTTGCGGCTGAAACGTGCGAAATAATAGCATCAAATGTAAAAAAAAAAAAAAAAAAAAAAAGGCTATTTATCTCTGTTGTCTCTGTTTCTTAAAGTACACTTTCTAAAAAAAAAATCACCTGGGTAGCTGCTGTTGTTACATACACACATGAATGCATGCACTCTTATGCTGACACTCCGAACTCTCTCTCACACATACACACACACACACACACACACACATACACACACACATAAATAAGCCTTCCTGCCCCCAGCCTTGGCTGCTCTTTTCTCCCCACAAATAGCTTTCCACTCATTTATTACTAGGATCAGTAACAGATGCCTTCACTCCGGTTAGTTTTTTTCTCTGTGACGGATTGCTGCATGTTTCCCCTGGAATGTCTGCACACACACGATCCAGTATCACACACACACACACACACAAGGGGAATTCTTTCAATGCATAAGGTATGAAGAGAATTGTGAAACTATTATTCTTTCTCTATAATCATACAGTAATCAAAGAGTTTCCAAAATGAGATATCCTCCTTTTGCAAAAATCTGACACATAATCATAATCTGACACATAAGTAAGTAAGTAACTTTATTTATCTAGAACCTTTTGAGAGCAGAGACATCACAAAGTGCTTCACAGAGGAAATAAAGCATAAACGTATACAGTCAAAACACAATAAAAACAGACAAAAAAACCCACAATGAAAA